>NW_026920963.1:0-18117 GCF_032062105.1 Saccostrea cuccullata
AAATTATTTCCAAATTCAAAATGTTTGGTCAGTATGCTCCCCAGGTGTGTATGGCGTTACTCTAGCAATGTTAAAGCGATGGAAAAGGCCAGGACAAGAATTAACAGGGAAGCAATTAGGGTGGCTACAGCTCAGGGTGGGGCATACATTAAGCATCTACAACATGAGGGGGAGCATAGGGGTTTATTTCACGAAGATGGGGTACATTTATCGCAACTGGGGGAGGACTGGTTGTTGAACATTTTTCAAGGGGCAATCGAGCAATTTTATGTCTGGTAGGGTTGACGGCATACCCATCTTAAGTATTGAGCAGGCCCTGGTCGTGATGACCAATTGTGTTGGGGTACTGCCGCCGCCACCATGGTTCTTGCACCCTATTTTTGGCGGTTGCAGTGCCATAACCTTTTTGATTGGCTTAAACCAGCAATCAATGGTTATGACACTTGCAAGTGGCGTATTCCGACGCACCTCAACGCAATTGGAGGATTGCAACACATCAAGCACATTACATTGGTTGATTGTTATATTGAAGTTGAACTGTTGAATTTGTACATTGAATTGAAATTGAATATGCAATATTGATTTATATATTGATTAGTGGGCATTGGATAATACTTGACTGTTTAAGGGTAATTGACTATATTGTACATGTTTTGGTGACGTCCACGCACTTGTGACATACCCAGTGCTGGATCCACCTAATTTTGGGCCGTCACATATTTTGTATTGTTTGTTGATTGTTTTGAGGGGCAGCCCTGTGGTAGCCCCTAAAGTTGAGTATCACTGTGGCCAGATGCACCATAATAGACAATAAAAATATTTATCTTTTTGTCTATAGGGAATCTGAGATAACCCATATAAAAAGAATCTTCTATACACATAATAAAGAATAATCAATCAAATCTTCATATGCATATTGACATACATGTATTTTTTTTTTTGTTTCAGTATACATGTAAACATTTAATAATTCTACAAACTCAATCAGGGGGATCCGAATTTTTCCCTAAGCGGGGACACAGAACTCTCTGAATTCTCTAATCCTGGGCACCTATAATAATGGTGACACTGCATCATAGATATCATAGATTTGCCAGGCATGATTTCTGGTTTTCTTAATTTTCCCCACTCTATATTGAGGCAGAAATAAAAATTAATATACATCTATAAGGATAGGAGGTTTTAATAGCAAGAATTCTGCACAAATAAAATGATTTTATATCAAGACATAATCAGTCTTCTCAATTATATGAATAAAGCTTCTTTTAAAAAAAGGTCATGTACATTAAGAAAATTCGTATTTTTATACGGCTAACGGTTAATCGGCCAAAACGTCATGCGGTTAAATTGAAATATCATTATATTGATGAATATAATTATTCGACAGATGTTTTAAGAAATATTTTTTGAAAAATTCTTTCACCCTTAACATTCGAGTACATCGTACATTGTGAATAAAGGTACAGAAAGTTTCCAACGTGTACACAGTATAAAGTTATTTAGAGGCTGTCTACAACAATTGTTATGTTTTACTGAAAAGAAATGTTTTGATATCACATGCAGCCATCTTGTTTATCTCACAGGAATACGCCTCTCCCTCCCAGACTAGGACATTAACTACGGCATTTATTCTTGTATCACTGATCGTCTTCATAGTTGCCATTCTGGATGGTTTTCTACCTTGAAGACAATTTTGCAGCACCACTAGCATTAGTGAATTACCTGTTTTAATGAAACATATCCAATATATAATTTAAAAATGAAAATAAGCAAACATACACACAAGAACATTTGCTAATATGTGGCTCTTTATTTTAAAGAAACAAAACATACCCGCAACTTCTAGGCCTTCGAGAGCTGCTGTTACGTCGTCTGACAATCTTGACATCGTAAAACAAGTGATAATTATAGGACATTTTGTTTCAATTCTTTGATCTTTTCTGTGCCAAACTAGTTTGAGATCTTTTAGGAATAAAACTTGAAAGGAACCAAAATACTTCTGACATACAGGCGATGTCTCAATGCAATCAAATGTACCTATAAATGTTAATGGTAAATTGATAGACATATAGTTAACAAGTTATTCCATATTACACGTAGTCATATTCAGTTTTGTTCAGACAAGAAAGAAACAAAATACAAGATGTATACATTTAAGATAGGAATAACTTTAATAAAAACGTGTTTAAAATATTGAACATAAACTGGATTTTTTGTCCTCTTGATAAGATATTTATAATAATTGTAAATAACACCCAAGTAAATTCACTGTCATCATAGTGTCATGTCATAAAATTAGACAAGTAAATGCATATTACATTTGTTATAAAGGTTAAATATCAAATTTATTTTGATTAATTCCAAAGAAAGAATTTGGGACACAGTTTTAGCCCCATTCCTTCAATTTGTATTTTTGTCGGTGCGAATCACATTTTTTTTTTCATCAAGGTATCCGACTCATAAAAAAGATATAATTGTCTATTCTTAAATAACAATCCTGTATTATATACTTTGAAATTAATTCAAAACAGTTTAGAATATAAAAATGATTTAGCAAGATTTTTTTTTATTACAAACGTCATCATATATACATTAAGAGTAAATAATTAATTAAGAATGTATTGAGGTCTATGGGAACAAGCATTTTTTAGATTAAGTACTGTAAATGCAAACACCACTTCTTTGTGATTTATTAGAGAAAAGGTGCAACTCTACTGATTTTATCATAAACCATGTGTTTTTCGTTATTGGAGACAAGCAGCCATGTCTTAACGCAATCCATGAATTCTCCTGATATTCTTGACAACATCCAAAAAAATTAATACAAGTATAGGTAATAAACAACGATTATTCCCTGAATGTAGCATTATGGATAGCAATCGCTTTGCTGGGATATTTTCCATGATGCGCTAGCATTATTATGCCAGCAGAGCATTATTGCTTTTCATAACGCCATGTAAACTAAATAACGTTGTTTATATTTTAAATAATTGATAAAGGGTGTTTCACATCTCAATATTTGAAATCAAACAGAACTACAGTGCTTCTTTTTTAATAGTCATGCTTGTACATATTATTTTTTTTCTAAACCAATCTCTGGAACAATTATCTGAATACACTTGTTAACATTTGTTTGCTTTGTTCAACGATCATTTGTAAATAGTTGTTGGAGAGGGGTGAATTGATTGGACGCAACTAAACTCAATTAAAACAATTAGTTCTGATTCTGTTTTGTAATATTTATTCATTCTTATTTTCATTTTTGTAAATATATCTTTATTCAGAAAAAAAACAATAGAAAGTAACAAGCGTCAAATCTTATTATATTTTTACTTATTACATGTAAAGATAAATCAGGTACAGACTTTACTCTGTAACAGACTATAATTCCAGTCTAACTTACTATCGCGCATGTGCGTCGAATATTTGGTCTTCGCAAACATTTGAATTTTGCTGTGAAATTTAAAGAACAAACTGGCATGGTCCATGATAGACCATTTTTGATTTTGAAGTCATAAGATCAAATGTCAAGGTAATAAATTCAAATATTTTGTCTTTTTAAATACTTTCATCCGCGCGATATCCTGAGAGCTTTTGGAATGATACTTTATACCACAACTTATTATAGCTTAAGGACAACTTCTATTTATTATTAGATCATTAGGTCAAAAGACAAATGTCTTAAATTCATACATTCCCTATGTGAATAAAAAAAAACATTCATTTCCTTTCGATATCAGAAGAAGGTTTTGAGTATTTGCAGTTTACATTTTAACCATAACTCGCTAGTTTTTCCGCCTAATTGAAAGTGCCCTGTTTGACCCCCCCCCCCCCCCCACATCTGCACGTTCTCTTCATTTTTTCCTTAAACATGGAAGACCTATTCTCTGAATTAGCTTCTTATAAGATATGTCAATGATATATGAGGTAGAAGTGTCACCGATTGTACACGGAAAAACACATTTTATATATCTAATCAAATAGGATAATCAAAATTAAAGTTGGTATCTAAAAGCTTGGAGTCATTTTTGGTAACAACGAACTTAAACTGAATGATTCGATTTTTAAACATTTCTTTGTCATGAATTTAAACCAAATATAGAAGTCATATTTTGTTAGTCTCCTTTGCAGGGAGGGGGGTAAAAAGTTAACATATTTTTTATTACAAAAAAAGATACAACCTTTATACAAATATCATGAAATCAAAATTAATTATTGGTTAATTGATTTTAAAAATAGATTACCTTTGTACCTAGGTTTCTTGCATCTTTTATAGACAACATATGCAATGAAAGCACAGATCCATGGTGTTATTGATATAATAACAACAAACATCCCTGAGGATTCTAAAAATATTCATAGAATTTAAAATTTACCTTTAATGAAAAAATAAAGAAAAAGTTAACTACTTGACATTGTATAGTCAAGTAAAAAATAACTTAAATAGTGGATATCTAATATCTTCTACCTCTGCTTCATATTTGTCTACTGATTATAGAAAATATTTTAACCAACAATTAAATTGTCTAACAAACGGGATAATTGCAACTGTTTTTATTGTGAACTCTCCCTATTTATGTAGAAATATTCCGCTAGCATTTGCATATGATGTTTTACATCTTCCACCTTTTTCGATACGTATGTGCACGGTTAAATTTTAAGTCGCGGCAGGCTCCTCACTGACGCATGTAAGTAGATGTTAATGGGGTTTCAACAACATCGATTAAAGTCTCAATAGTCGTATAAATAATCCTGTCAAAATTGTTTTGACAATAGAATGTTAGTTTTACTAATTTATTTATAAGGCTCATGGCAGACGTGACGGATAAACAGGGAATGCTTACTACTTCTAGGCACCTAACCACACCTTGGTAGTGTTTAAGATCCTTTTATAGTTATGAGAACACAATATTATTTATTTTGATAGACAGAAATAAGGATGTAAATTTGATGCTGTTTTGTTGCATTTTATTTGACCATTAAGTGTTTCGTAAAAGTTAAAGCGCATAAAAAAATTAAATAATTTTTCGGTTCAAACCTTGACATAATACACCTGTTGTAAATTTTGTATCACTTTGCTAATAAGGTTTTTTTTTTCAATTTTTAGAGTACCATTTAATAAATAATGAACGTTAGGGCTCTTTTTTCAACAAAAATGATTTTTTTTCTCTGCATCTAGGTGTCATTATTCCAAGTCGAAAAATTACACTTGGTCATTTTTCATTCATTATTACCGAGGTCATTACTAGTATTTACAACGGCTTTTACATGCACTATCGCATTTAAATGTTTTTGTTTTCTAACTCTGTTTTTTGACATTTATAATTCATAGTAATTTGAAAACATTATCTTAGAATACCATACAGTACCCGCATCGTTATTCTTTACAGGATACACGACACGATAGGATATACGCACGATACGATAGGATACACGCACGATACGATAGGATACACGCACGATAGGACAGGATACACGCACGATAGGATAAACGCAAAACACGATAAACGCAAAATACGATACACGCAAAACACGATAAACGCAAAACACGATAGACCTGATATACGATCTTCACGATAGGATAAACGCAAAACCTGATAGGATTGTTTCAAAATGCGGAACGTTTTCTGACAAGACGAAAAGATTATTTTAAATTAAATACAAAGATCAAAGATTATTTAAATTAGATTATATTTTAATTTAAATACTTGAAGAGCTTCAAATCTAAACTATAAAGTACATTAAATTATTGAAAAAAGAACTTGAGATCTCTGTGGTAATTTTACAAAAGTTGTTTATTTATATATTATAAAGAAATGACAGTGATTAAATGGATTATTATGAAATTGAGACTGTATTTTTTATTTATTTCCTCTCAAGTGTATGAATTTTGAAACTCTATAAACATATTTATTATTTATGGGAAAATATACATTTTAATTTTATATTTAATAAATTTATCTACAAGTACCAAGTTATTTCACGGAAGAAATATATTCAATAAATTAAATATTTGTATTAGATATCTAAAGCTTACAATCTGCGATGTATCCAAAAGTCGCAATTAAATATTACATGTAATATCTTAAATAAAAATACAAGTAGAACATCAGCCGAAAGAAAGGTTTAAAGAAAACGGCTTTAACAAAATTAATAAATTTAACATGATTGATCTATCAAGAACTAAACAGTTCAGGAAAATTAATTTCTTGAATGGAAATCTAAATAATTGTTAAAATAATGGCGCTCTGCATTAATACATGTAAACTGTGTCATGAGAATATTGTCCTTTCTGACATAATTTATTTTTCAAATAAAATCTGCAACATGACGACAAATTTTCAAACAACATATTAATTGGAATTATTTCAATGTTTTATAAACAAGACGATGTATATCAATGAAGGACTTCTTTTGTCATAATGTACATGTATTATTTAATTGTTAACCTTGTTTATAAAACACATCAATTGTTTAAAAATGTTTAGGTCAATAATGGTCAACAGTTAAGGATGTAAAAAGATGCCTTTTTCTTTTGCTGTGAGTTATTTATGACTATTAGATATTTTTTATTATACATGTAGAAATGTAAAATTGTACTTGAGGGTTTCCTTTTATCTGTGTAATTTTTTAATCAAAGAAGGTGTCAACCATTCGATTTCGTGTTAAGTTCTAAGGGGTTATGTTTATAGTTTAAGTATGGTCAATTGGTCGAGTAAATAAATAAATTACATAATTAGGAAGTGAGAAGATTAACCGTAAATTAAATTTTTATGCACGAGTTTAGATTTTGATTGGTCAATACCTGTGCAGGGAAGCGTGGAACTCTCCGATATAGATTGTTTCCCCTACTGGGATCCATCTGATCGGAGACGGCAATAAAACAAGTTACACTTTAGTTACGCTTTCGCAAACCGTACTGGACAGGAGACTGGGTCAAAAGGGTCCAGTCCAGTACGGTTTGGGATGACTGTAAAATATATACAACCAGGGAAAGCGTAACTAAAGTGTAACTTGTTTTATTGCCGTCTCCGATCAGATGGATCCCAGTAGGGGAAACAATCTATATCGGAGACTCCACGCTTCCCTGCACAGGTATTGACCAATCAAAATCTAAATTCGTGCATAAAAATTTAATTTACGGTTAATCTTCTCACTTCCTAATTATGTAATTTATTTATTTACTTGACCAATTGACCATACTTAAACTATAAACATAACCCCTTAGGACTTAACACTAAATCGAATGGTTGACACCTTCTTTGATTGAAAAAATTACACAGATAAAAGGAAACCCTCAAGTACAATTTTACATTTCTACATGTATAATAAAAAATATCTAATAGTCATAAATAACTCACAGCAAAAGAAAAAGGCATCTTTTTACATCCTTAACTGTTGACCATTATTGACCTAAACATTTTTAAACAATTGATGTGTTTTATAAACAAGGTTAACAATTAAATAATACATGTACATTATGACAAAAGAAGTCCTTCATTGATATACATCGTCTTGTTTATAAAACATTGAAATGATTCCAATTAATATGTTGTTTGAAAATTTAAAACCATTAAATAATTACAGAAACTAAAAGAAGTGAAAAACAACTTAATGAAATAAGAAAAATAAAAATGTTTAAACTCATAATTTCTATTATCAGGTGTGATTTAGTTATAACTATTAATCTGCTACAATTTCAAATGTACGTTTACGCTAAGCTTTGACTAATGTACATGTAAACATTTATATATCAGATACTTAAAACCTGGTATTTATTAACGAACATTGAATGGCTAAATAATTTTTTCTTTACAATACAAAACAGAAAAATTAATTAACAAATATTAATAGAGTGAAATGCGACTGTTCTGACTAAATAATTATAAATCATTGCTATTAAACTCTGTGTGTACTGTTTCTAATAATAACAAAAAAAGAGGTTTAATTCTGCAAATGAATTATTAAATAAAACCTTAAGAATTACTTTAGACTGACCCGGTAATCTCATATGAGGCATATTTGAAGGGCGGGATGTTGAAAGTCCGTAACCAATTTAAAATTAGATAAACAAGATCTAACCAAATAGCCAAATATAATATTGAATTCTTAAATAAAGTTTTATACGTATGGCATGAAATCGATTAAAACTATAAATTGAAAGGTGTATTTACTTGTCTTGCATGGTCACGGCGGAATCAGACGACTTAATTCTGTTGTTTTATTTTTATAGTAGGATACCGTAAAAAAATAATGCGAGCTAATTTTCCTAGTTTAGAATGTTAGAACTATTTAATCTGTTTCTACGATCAATGAAATTGTTTCCTAGAATTAACTTTGTCCGTATTACGTAGAAAACCCGATGATCCGAAAGTGCATGAACAATAAGTGCAGTATTTTTTTTTCCAAGTCCATTAAAAGACTTATTTACATAAACATAATGGAAAAATGGTACGAAATGAAATAAATCAGCGGAGTGAGTTTAGGGACTTCATTTTATTAAATTAATTTATTTTAATTTTTATTGATTTGAACATATTTTATTGCACAAAATATAAACAATGGGATTGGGCACAAGTTCTAAAAACTTAAATCGCCCTCTCCGTACATGAGATATTATAACAGGATGAATTAGAAGTGTTCAACAGTTTGTACAAAATAAATAACAAGTAAATTAAATAAACTCTCATTGTGGACATATATAGACTGCTACATTATTGTTTATACAAATGGTTTTTAAAGAAAAAAAATGCGTACAATCAGTTAAATCTACCAGAATGCTGAATATAAGAATGTACAATAGAAAATAGATATTCATTTTCAGCAATACTGAGTGATGTATCCCCCCAGAGTAAAGTTCGAATGTCAACAATATGGACTTTATTAAATCTCAAGAACTTATCGAAAAACTCTTTCCTGGCCTCGTTGTAGTTAGGGCACGAGAAAAAATAATGATGTGTATTTTCTACCTTACCGCAGGAACATAATGGACTAGATATTATATTACATCTATAAAGATCAGCGTTTAGCACGCAGTTGTGCCGAAGCCGTGTATGCAGTATATTGTTGCGTCTTTTACCAAAATTAAAATATGGCGGAGCTTCTGTTGTTTTTTGTTTAATTTTACTTTTGAAAACAGACAAAGAGCTCGAAAGTCTGGTATTTAGTGGTAAGGAATTCCACTCATTTATTACAGTTGGTACAAATGATGATTTGTAGGTTTGCAATTTACATACAGGTATACTATAATTTTGTGAGTTTCTTGTTGTATATGCAGAAGCATTACATCGCATATCAGGTATAATCTCAGATAGGTAATCTGGTACTAAATCATTGTGAATTTTGTACATGGTATTTAATCTTTGGATCTTGCGTCTGTCGCTGAGTGGTTCCCAGCCTGTTTCAAAATACAAAGAGTCTCTAGAGGCAATCATAGTTAGTCCAGTAACAATCCGAGCTGCGTGTAGTTGCAATTTTTCTAATTTTTCAGAATCGATGGATAGACAACCACCCCATACAACTGAAGCGTACTCAAGTTGGGGACGGATAAATGAAGTATACATAAGTGAAAGGCTTTTTCGATTTATTTTAAACTTAAGTTTTTTCAAAAGACCTAATTTTTTGTATGCATTAGACAGCAAGATTTCAATGTGAGATGACCAACTTAAGTTGTATGAAAACGTTACCCCTAGATGCTTATGAGTTTGAACATATTCTAATTGGCTATCCTGGAAAAGGAGTTTTGGAAATTCTTTGTTTTTTCTTGTGTTAAAAAATACAACCTTAGTTTTAGAGGGATTAAATCTTAGCAACCATTTTATAGACCACTCTTCAAGAGATAAAAGATCATTATTCAAATGACCTTCTATAGATTTGACACATCTAGATGCATACTGCAAACTGTTATCATCAGCAAAAAGTCTACAAAAGCTTGACATCTTGTCAGCTACATCGTTCACATAAATTAAAAATAACAATGGACTTAATACAGAGCCTTGTGGAACACCTGCATAAAGGGATTCAGTAGGGGATACCAGGTTTTTGTATATCACTCTTTGCGTTCTATTCTCTAAGTAGCTTTTTTAACCAACTATACATATCTTTCTTTACACCATACATTTTTAATTTAAATAAGAGTCCTTTGTGCCAAACACGGTCAAAGGCCTTAGATAAGTCACAAAAAATCATACAGCAGGATTTGCCTTCATCAATATTTCTAACAATGTTATCATATGTTTCTAACAACTGATATACAGTAGAGTGACCAGGTAAGAAACCAGCCTGGTATTTATAAAAAATATTGTTAGAGTGAAAATAGTTGTAAAAGTGTTTAAATACAATACGTTCCATCACTTTACTGACACAGCTTAACAATGAAACAGGTCTATAGTTAGATAAAACTGCAGGATCATCTTTTTTAAACAAAGGGATCACATTAGCTAATTTCCATTTTTTTTTGGAAAAACACAGTCTTTCAGTGAACGGTTAAACAATAAGCATAGAGGTTTAACAACAGATAATTTTGTTGATTTTAACATTTTATGGCTAATACAGTCTTCTCCAATGGCTTTATTGACAGGTAATATAGATAAAATGTCAATAATTTCTTGTTCACAAATAAAGATATTGTCAAAAGCACTATTACACTCAATGTTTTCTTTAGGTAATTCAGTCGTTTCATCATCAACACATGTAATTGAAGCAAAGTAAGTGTTGAGTACCTGTATCTTATTTTCATCAGAAAAAGCAAAATTAACATCACCTGATGCAGATGTGTACTGTAAAGGGGGGATGTCTGTGGTTGATTTACTTTTAAAAGTTTCTCTTAGAAGTTTCCAGTAAAGCTTAGAGTTGTTTTTACTTGAATCAATTAGTTGTAATTCAAGAGTATTTTGATAATTTTCAATAGCATGTTTTTTCATGTTATTAAATTTATTTCTTATATGCTTAAAATTATCCCAGTCACTCTGTTTATCACTTTTTTGTGCTTTTCGTCTCAATCTATTTTTTTCCCGATGGGTTTTCCTTAATAGTGAATCAAACCAAGGTTTGTCTTTAGGTCTTATTAATACTGATTTTTCCGGTACACATTCCCTAACGAGATCTAAATATTTGGTTGAAAAATTTTCGGTAGCTTCATCAGTTGATTCTGCATTGCAAATAAGATTTTCCCAGTCAGCATTTTCTATAAGGTTATTAAGTTTTTCTATATTAGCATTTTTGTAATCCCATATTTTCCTAACATAAGGTTGACTTTTGATGATACTAGATTTTAGAAAAACGTAAGTTGCTTTATGATCAGTTAGTGTACTCTCTGTGTTTATCACGCCTGAGTGGAGTGCTACAAGGTCTGAGCTGATCAAAACTGGGTCAATAAGAGTATTCGAAGTGTATGTAGTTCGTGTCGGTTCGCTGATTGTGTTTGTCAAGTGATAATTCAGCATGATGTCTTTAATAGGAAGTGTGCGAGTATTGTCAAGGAAATCAACGTTCAAGTCACCTACAATTATAAATTTGTTGGATATACTTGATACTTTTTCAACTGACCATAAAAATTTGTCCCAAAAGGATTTTTCGCTATTGGGTGGACGATATATACAACAAAGGAAAAGATTACAGGTAGGTTTGTGGCAACGCACTTTGAAAAAATTACGCACTTTGACAAATTTTTTCAAAGTGCGTAATTTTTGGGACAAAATCAACGCACTTTGAAAAAATTTTTCAAAGTGCGTTAAATTTGGGACCAAATCAACGCACTTTGAAATATTTTTTCAAAGTGCGTTAAGAGTCTACATCAATACATTTTACCATGGAGACACTTAACGCACTTGGAAAAAAAAAAATCATATTTTATTCATGGAAAGTTTTTATTTGTTATTTTTCTTTCAAAAAACTAAGCCTAACCCTAACCTCAAAAATGAATTGATTTACTCCCGTCAAAAGGAGGAGAAGAAGGGTATAAGATCCCCAAGTCTAAATCTTTATCTTTCCAATACATAGGTGTCGGTAACAAACGGGGTAGGGGAGCAATAAACCTAGAAAGGGTATGCTGCATTTTCAATGTTTATACGATGTATATATATCTTTCCAAAATAAGAGGAGGGACTTATCCCCCATCCCCTCCCCTGGCCCTTCGCCCAGTCTCGATGTGTATGCTATTCTCAAAGCATTCATATAATTATGTAACTATTTACCTAACTGGTATGACTTTGAAAACTTTCAATAATAAATGAGTTAATCAAAACAGATGAAAACTATAATTTTTAAGTACAGTAAAACGTATGAGAGAGAAAGAATTTTCATAGTTTTGAACGATAAAATTGGCCCCTTTTTATTATGATAAATGATAAGTTGCTTGAAGCTGTCCTCTGTTAGTGCCCCCTATACACCTTTAACATCTACTTATCAAAGACTACAATTTAAAAAAAAAAAGAAACGAATTAGTGAACTTAAACAATCGTCACTTTTTTTCAAGACCCTTTAATTTTCCCTTTTATTTTATCAAAACTTTAGATATTTAAAACGTCAATATCTCAGGTCCTACAGTGACTTTATCATAAAAAAGTTATTAAACCAGGATCTGTTATCTATCATACTGATTATTTGAAGGAATATTGATCAATCTTTAAATTTTTTCAAAGTGCGTTAATATGATCGATATTAACGCACTTTGAAAAAAAAAATATTTTTTTCAAAGTGCGTTAGCTTGGTCCCAAATTTTAACGCACTTTGAAAAATTTTTTCAAAGTGCGTAATTTTTCAAAGTGCGTTGTAACATAGGTTCACTTATTTCTATCCAGACGCATTCGATTGACATAGGTTCAAGGTCAATGCGACGAATAGCACGAAAACATGAGGAAACATAGATAATGATACCCCCACCATTAGAATTTCTGTCTTTGCGAAAAATTGTATCATAACCTTCAATCATAATGTCACTATTACAAATACTTGAGTCCAAGTGTGTTTCCGTGAAACATAAAATATCAAAATCCGTAATTAATGCTGTTACATTTTCATTCTCATGTCGTAAACTTCTGATGTTTAAATGAAAGATGTCCAATGTGTGTATTTGATCATTTGTAGGTCCCGGATTTATTTCAATGTCCCCTGACAAAAAATGCAAGAAAAAAATAATTGAAACCAAAATTGCAGGTGCAAAAAGTTTTGAAAAATACCACACATTTTTTGTAGTTTAAACCATTTCTTCGTAGAATTTATCAAATATAAATGTAGATTTTTGACATCTAAAAAAGGAAAGAACACTTTTTGGATCGTACATCTGCTATTGTAGTAATAGTTACCAATAGCGGCTCGATATTGCTCGATAGAATTACCTATCTTTGATTAAAATATTGATACATTTTTCTTTTAAAATAGATTGTAGAGCCGCAAGGTATAATTTGTGAGAGCAATATCGTAAATTGAGAGGAGCATACATACAAGACTGTGAACACATGAAAATGGAGAAAAACAAACAAAAACAAAAGAAAATTGGGGTAAAAAGAAAAAAAAATAAAGTACAAAACAAAACGGTAAATCTTTGTTATTCAGTAATAAATGACATATGTAAAAAAGAACGACCGATCACCATGAACAAAAAGAAACCAAATGACATAATCAAAGGAGAGCAAGTGGGTGAATAGTGCTATATTTACATAAATGTAGTGCTTAATAGCTACATATAATATAATATGATACGTAAATTGATATTTTGTGTCCTTGGGATTGTAAGTGGCAGTCTTGATGAATGTCTCACATGTTTTGGTTATTTATAATTCGTTTACCCTTTAAGGAGATTTTCAAGATCCTCGAATGAACGTACTTCGTAACGGTGTCCCTTCTTTTCAAAATTAATGAAAATTCTCCCCTTTTTATTCAACATTCAAGCGATGAGATGATTTTTTTAATCTATAAATTGCACAATTATTTAATATATTTTGAATTAAATCTTTGATAAGTTTGTTCAAACAAGTTAAGAACAAAATCCCGAAAATAAGTCGATGCGTTTCATTAGAACCAGGTAGTATTTGAGGTTACTAATGGACCTCAGGTGAGAAATCAGTACAGATTTGTTGACGGTGATAACACACACGGACCGAGATGTCAGTTAGGGGAGAAGGGGGAGGGGTTGGGTTGACCGCACAGGAAGACAATGTGCTAATTAGAGAGCTACACATACGTGTCAGTTTTCTGGTAAGGAAAGGTCTTCGACTTATTTTGATTTTTGGCATCCCGATGGATTTTATTTTCCGTTTATTTCCACGCCAAAAAGGTACGCTGTTAAAAAACATCATGTTTTTCCCTATATATATTATTTCTATGTTATCTACTGCCAGATAAATTAATGAAAAACTTCTATTTTACAGTAACAGCCATGGTGTTATAAATTAGGTAGAATATTTTCATGCATTAAATTTTATCATTTTGATTATTTTTTTTATTAATTTAGACATATATCAGGGAATTTATAATTAGCTTTAAAAAATAAATTTAAAATTTGAACGTATATGGCCAAAATCGTTGTAAAAATTATCTGGATCAATGTCTTATTATATTTCTTACATCAAAAATTTTAATAATTGTGCATACATGCAGATCAGAGGCGTAAACATATTCCTAACGTTATCAGACGATAAACAAGAAAAAACAGAACATTGCATAAAAAAAACATAATTATCAATATCCTGCTTATTATTCATTTATTTATTTGGTTTTTGTGTACGCGAACATCGTAGCTTACCAATAATCTTTCTCCGGTAACTCTAATTCATTTAAGAAAATCATATTAATAGTATTTAATTTTGACAAAATAAATCATACAATTTGATAAATTATTTTTAATAAAATAGACCAGGTGGGGTACTACTAAACAGAGTACGCTAGAGTACGATAGAGTACTTTAGAGTACGCTAAAAAAATTGTTTAAGTTAATGCAATTAGATTGCTTATTTATGTGTATACATCTAGATTAAACATTATTATAAACTTATAATGCAACATTTGTTTCAAATATTTGTTTTTAGCGATATTTTATATAAATTATAATCATAGTTTAAAATGCTAGAATTATTTCAATCTTTTCTACAATCATTGAAATTGTTTCCTAGAATTAATTCTGTCTGTAACCCGATGAAAATCCGGTGATCCGAAAGAAAAACCGATGATCCGAAAGTGCATGTACCATAAGTGCAATAACTTTTTTTTTAAATTTCATTAAAATTCTTATTTACTTAAAGTTATGGAAACATCGTACAGATAAAATAAATCAGCGGATTGAGTTATGTGATTTTTTTTTATTTAAATTCAAGCTGGGAAATGATTTTTCAAATCTTTAAATTGTACAATTATTGAATTGATTTAGAAGGGGAAAAAATCTGTCATGAGTGTACATTTAGTTCACGCAAGGTGTGAACACAATCCCCGAAAATAGATACTGTTTGACACAAGGTGAGAGAGCAGTTCAGGTATGTTGACGGTGAAAACACACGGGCAAGCTATCATTTAGGGGGCTAGGGGAGAAGGGGAAGGCAGTGTGCTGATTAGAGAGGTACACGTACGTGTCAGTTTTTATGGCAAGGAAAGCTCTTCGATTTGACACGCAGGTGCATTATATTTTAGTTTATTTCCACGCCGAAAATATAAGCTGTTCAAAGCCATCAATTCATGTTTTTTCTTGTTTATTATTTTAGATTTTCTAATGCCAGATAAAATAAATGTAAAACTTCTATTTTATAGTAACTGCCATGCATGGTGGGATAAAACGGGTAGAGCATTTTCATGCATTACATTTGATAATTTTGATATAATTCTTTTTTTAAATTTAGACATATTAAGAAATTTAACTAATTAGATAGTGATAAAAATGAATTCAAAAAATTGTACTTATACGGAGAAAATCTGTGTAAAAGTTATCTGGATCAATGTCTTAAATGCTTAAAGCTTCGTTTTTACTTGTTTTTAAATCAAGATTTTAAATAATTGTGCATACATGTGCATGCAGATCAGAGGCGAAAACACATTCCTAATATTACCAGACGACTGATCGGGAGAAAAAATGAATATATTTAAAAAACATACATATAAATCCTCTGCGAATTATAATTAAAATTTTCCGTGACTTACCGAAAATCATCCTCTAATGACTCATTTCCATGGATTAAAAAAAAAAAAAAAAAAACAGGGAGTCGACTATTTCATTTTCAAAAATTAATTTTGATTCTCTGCTTGTCTATGGTATGCTTATTTTCTTAATTTAATATATTATTAATTGTTTAATTTATTATCTATATTAATTATATATTTATTCTTTTCCTCCCACGCTTTAATATTTTTTTAATGATGAAAAAATAAGGAATTAACTATCATTCCTCTTTCTTGGTTAAAACAATCTTATTTTAGTTAAGAAACTCGGAATACCTCGGTAGTTTCTTCCTGTAGTAAAGATAAAAAGTGAGGGTTTCCGAATATACACGATAAACGCAAAACACGATACACGATAGAACCTGATAAACGATCTACACGATACACGCAAAACACGATAAACGGAAAACACGATAGAAAACGCAAAACACGATAAACGCAAAACACGATACGATAGGATACACGCACGATACGATAGGATACACGCACGATAGGACACAATAGATTTGTAAAGAATAACGATGCGTGTACTGTACATATATACATACTGTATTTACAATAATTATGGAGGATCAGATATTACAGGAGAACAGACAGTGTCAAAAGTTTTGTTGATAAATATATAACATCTTCATAAGAATACTGGCTCAGTGCCTGTAATCAAATTACAGAATTTTATGCATGTAATATTTAGATACACATAGTATTTCTGCACCAAATAAAATCTTTTCCAAGTTAAGTAATGCATTACATTCCAGTAAATAATGAAATTCGTTTCCTATTTATTTATTATTACATTAAGGTAGGTCCCTAGTACTGGATCTTCTTGTGATTGTTCAAAATAATTGTTCTCAAATATTTAGATTGTTCATACTAAGGTATGACGAATTGGTAAAAAGAAGGGGTTGTCAAAGTGATATATTAAAAATATTTAATATGAAAGATAGCCATGGATTACTGATGCCATTTTTTTGTGCAGTAGTATTAATTATAAAGATTAAAAAAAAAACAACACATTCTACAGATCTCATTTCCATTTCCATAAAACAGTATTCCACAGAAAAATACCATTCTTTTATATCGTACATCGGGTAACGTCCAGTTTCCCCGTACATGTAAACCATAAAACCCCGTGTACTAGATTTCAAGTTTAATTTAACATATATTTCAGCAAAAAGTGTTTGTGAAACACTGTTACCCCCTATGGCAACATAGCTAAAACTTTTCTTGAATGCAAATTTAATATATTGGTACCCAAAGTAGGGTACTCTCACTGTAAATACAATTGTGAAATATGAATGTAGGTCTGGGTTAAAGTTTTTCATAAGTATGGAAATCTCTAAGGTTAAAGTCGAAAGGTCAAGTTAATTGTTATCCAATGAAAGGTCCTTCCACAGGAAATACATGTATGAATCATGATAGCCCTAGACCTAACCCTTCAAAATATTGCCAAGGTTACAATATTTGAAAAAGAGGTCAAACTCAAAGGTGAAGGAGCCAAAACTTTGGATATCAAATGAAATATCTTCACTCAAGAATTGAAAAAAACTAGCCCGTATCCTTCAAAAGTCAAGGTCAAAGGGTCAAAGTTTTTGGTATCCAATGAAAGGTCTTCTCACATGGAAAACATATATGGAATATGAGAACACTAACCTTTACCGTTCAAAAGTTGACCAATGCAAGGTTAATGTTTTCTCATAGGAACGGAAATTTCCAAGGTCAAGGTCTTAACAAGGGTGAAGGTAATTGGTATAAATTGAAAGGTCTTGCAACAAAAATAAATATATGAAATGTGGAATGCCAAGCCCTAACACTTCAAAGGTTATGTTCCAGGTTATTTTTTTTAAAGAAGGTCAAACTCCAAGGTCAATGTCAAAGGGTCAAAGATTTTATATTAAAAGAAAGATCTTATCTAGGTCAAAAGGTCAAGGTTCTTGGTATCCAACGAAGTGCCCTGTTACAAGGAATACATAT